>NC_083624.1:8557153-8604653 GCF_963584025.1 Labrus mixtus
AAAAGACACATTTGTGACTGCTTTTGGATCGCACGCTGAAGTCTGTTTCCACCAACAACAACAGAAAACCCCTAAATCAGAGATGGAGTTACCTGTTGTTAGACTGATCCTGACTTGTCTGATCTGTACGTTGGCTAAGAAGAGACACATTTAATGTCCATAAAGATTCTATAACTAGGTCATTTAAGAAGGGAGGATAGATTTCATACTACGACCACACAGTGAAGGAGAGAGGCTGCATGGTTAAATGCAAGCTGCTTGATAAAAGAACTGTTAAGGCTTATGTTATGTTAGCTAACTAACCACGCTTGCAGCTGCTGCCTGAGCTTACATTCCACTCCATCTCTTATTTGCTCTTTTTCCTCTCCATTTCTGGTGTGACAGTAGTTAAATAAAAACCTCCATGTCTGCTGCAATGTAAGGTATCCTCAGGGAGCTAAAACCTATGATGATTATTATGAAGAAGAAATATCCTTTGATCCTTTGTATTATAGTATGTTCATATCACCTCAATAAGTTATCGACCTGTAAAATATGTCCATATTCTGTATATTATCTGTAAACTAGTATAGCATGCTCACTGCACCTTAATCTGTATATTATAATCTGAAGAATATACTTATATTTATAGCATTTATTCATATTTATAGCATCCCATTAATCCAGCCATATATACCCAATAATTCACTTTTTTTAGTCTACATCTGTAAATTTTGTAATTACTTGTACATAGCACAGATTCTTGCACTTTCTGCTTATTTGCACTTCTGGTGAGATGCCAAACCTCATTTCGTTACTCTAAACTTGTATATGTGTAATGACAATAAAGTTGAATCTCATCACATCACATCACATCACATCACATCTCATCTCATGCTTGAAACAAGCGGCAACCTGTGTTAAAAGTGAGTGCAAAATCCTGCAACTTCATCTGGTGATCACTTGAGGCTGGTTGCAGAAGCACCAGAAGTCACATGCTCACAGGGATGGACTGGGGCTAAAAAAAGGCCCTGGACTTTTTCCAAAATTTAGGCCCACAGCCCATACGCGATTTCGTGTTTAAATAACCACTTGCCAGCATTTCAAGATACTATACCACAAGCCTACTAGACTGAAGATATTCACAGATAATAACATTTCACAATCAATGATCATTTCTGAGGTGTTTATAACAAAACTACAATAAAACTACAATAAAACAAAAGTATTTCAGAACACTCTCAAAGAAGGTAGGCCTAACCTATATGAACTTGAAGGATAGAAACTTTGTTTATAGGTTGCTAATGAAAATGTACTCAATGCTGTGGCAGTAAAAGTTTACTCAATAGGGCACTGGTTTCTTCAACCCCTGCATGCTCACCCCATCCGAAAAAAAAGGAGTTTTAAAGAAATTTACAGCCTGGTTAAAAAAATTAATTAGGCCTGATTAGCTCATGGCTCAGATGGCACATACTGTGTGTGGGGTGGGAGGGCTCAAGACGCTTAAAACCTGCCTAACCTCTCGTTATGTTGACTGAAAGTTAGGTTGAAACAGCATTTCCAGCATGGCCACCGCCATCGATGGGACTCCAAAGACCAACTAACTAATACTGACCTGTTTGACTCAGAGGTTGATCTGATAAAACGTCACCCTTTGAAACAATAATGTCCAAAAGGAATCAAAGTTGAAGCCAGTTTGAGAGGTGGGATAGCTCGTGAAAGAACACAAGAGCAGGACATATGCAACAGAAGGACAGAAAAAGGCACCTGCGATGGTAAAGTGCTTGACGGTAAAACTGTCTAACTTGTCAGTTCTTAACCGCTGGGATGCTTAGACTTTTAAAAAAAAAAATTTGCCTCCAAGTTGATAAAACTATTACCTGTGAAAACAACGACTACAATGTCCAAAAAGAAGGAAATGTCAAGCAGACTCGAGAGGGACGATTGAGAAAGTACACAAAAGCAAGAATGGTGCAATGTGAGGACAGAAAATGGAACTTCAGGTGGTGAAGTTTTGGAAAAATAACCTCTGAAGGCTAATTTTAGCTACCTAGCCAACGCAGCTGCTACCCGTACATGTGACCCGTTTTTTTTTTTCCTTTTTGCATATTTTCTCCCCCCGTTTCTGACAGCATCAAAACTAAGAAGAACCCTCTTGTCTCTGGTGCTCCTCAGCTCTTAGCCGTGGGCAGTGGACAGTCCTGTATCTGGGCCTCGTCCACAGACCCCTCCGGCAGGTGTACCGTCATGGTACAAGCACGAATCCCCCCCAGAGGCTCCAGCACATTGAACACTCTGTCCCACACGTCCCGCTCCGGATCATACCTCTGCACAATGTCCACCATGCACCTGCTGTTCCAGGAATACCCCCCCACTACATAGACCTGCCCGTTAAACACCGTCACGCCAACGTCGCTCTGGCCCCGCGGCATCGGCGCCACCACCGTCCACTGGTCCGCCTCCGGGCTGTAATACTCGCAGCCCAGGACGTCGTCGTAGTCGCTGCTGCCTCTGAAGTGATTCCCGCCCATGACGTAGAGTCTGTCTCCCACGGTGCACATGCAGTGCAGGCCGCGGAGCTCCATCATGTCGGCTCGTCTGCTCCACGTGTCAGCGACAGGATCGTAACACCAGAGCTCCTTCTGGAATGTGTCACGGGTAATGCCACCTGAGTAGACAGAAGAAGATCCATCAAATAAATGTAGTATGTTCACCTTAAAGAAGTCTTGCTGGAACTATGTTTAGACTCGTTCAAAGGCTCATAAAGTGTCTGGAGAAATAATCTTTAACTTTTGTTTTTTTTACACTCTTCCTCTGCTCCTTTTTAATGTTAATCTTACACCGAGCCTGAGTTTGACCTGTAAGGGGAGATGACCAGGGGCGCCGTATGGGGGTGAAAAGTGAGGACGATTCTAAGGTCAACACATAAGTATACTTTGTGTTTGGAGCGCAGTATTTGTTGTTTAAACAGCACATTTAAGCCCCTGACAGTTGTGGGGTTCTGACTTTGTTGCAAAGTACTGAGACGCATTTGAACGTCATAGTGTTTCCTGCCTCTCAGTCTTACACGTGAAACTTCTGCCTCTGCTCTCAATGTGAGAAAAAAAATACAGTTTCCTGTCCATGAAACCTGCAGCAGCTCAGGCTGAGAGTTTACTGCTGAACAGGAAGTGGTTTCAGAAAGGTCAGACATAGAATAGAGGCTCATTTAATTACTCATCTTTTGTGAAATGAAACCTTTTGTTGAATATAGACGGCAAAGAAACTCTTTGAAGCTGTTTTCATAAATGCACAAAAATCCTGAAAAATGTCCCGACATTCTTTTAGGAAGAGCTGCATGTGTGAACATTTTTTGACATTACTCAGACTTTTTCCAGCCAGCCCCCTACTAACATTCCCGCAAGAAATTAGGGTGAGCTGATGAATGCATGTGAACACAGCCGGAAAATCCACCATGAGCGAGCAGGCGGAATTATGTTTATATCACATGACCCGTGTGATCAGCTTGCATGCTGCTTCACACTCTTTTCTTTAAATACTGTGAATATGTCCATTTACATGCATCAGTAATACATGATTTCTGTAGCAAAAACCAAAATCAGCCGAAGCGCTCTGTCACACAGGAAGACGCTTCATGACTCATTTAAAAGTCCCCCGTGGAGTATTTGACACATTTAAACAATGGGTTCCTGTGCACATGCGTGCAGGTGACGCCTACTACATAACCCTGCAAATTGCTTGAAAAATTTGCCACAAATCTATGTGTTGTGATGTGTCAAGAGATGCATGAAGGACAAAGACAAGGGAAGGAAACGAGAGCTTGAAAATAAACATGAACATCAGACTGTGAGCTCTGTAGGTTTCAAATGTCTAAGAACCCTTCAGGTCATTCATGAAGGATGGGTTTTTAGACAGGCGCAGAGCTCATAAGTTACCCATCACATATTTTGTTCCCTGAAATGTGACCTTCAGTTAGATGTTACCGAGCCTTTAAGTGGAAGATTAACCCTTTAGTCTCTCCTCCCTTCCACCATCAGTCACACTGCTGAACAAGCTAACAGCTAAACCTGACCCCTGCACAGTACTTACCTTGTTTTCATTTCTTTAAGAGTTATTTCAGCCTGTGAGTTTTTATTCAAATGTATTACGTTGTTTGTTCAACACATGGGAATCCATCTAGTTCATCGTGTTTTGAATCTCTTCTTCTTCTCAGCTGATAGCATCATTACAAGTCTGTCGTTAGACACCACAAATAACCTTTGTGGGGGAGTTTCGTCTCTGGTGCGAACAATGCCTTTTCTTTCTGAGTATCAAAGGGAGAAGTTGTCTGACATTGTGAGACAGCTGTTAAAACCTCAGAGAGGAAGTCTGTTCAGATGCTCGGCTGTACAAAGTGTCTGTCATAATCACTCAGAGAGGGTGTTTCAGAAATGCTTCTCTGAACCCTTGAACTGTCCATGTTGGTTTCATATATACGACTAAATTAAAGTTTCTGTAACTGCAGTCAATGATGGTAGTTAAAGATGTAAAATGCAAAGTGAAACCCAACAATGTATTCATCCGCCTCATTAATGGAGATTAAGGAGACAGACACAGTTCAAGCTGTCAGCAAAAGTAAGCATATGGTTGGTCGATTGTTTATTTCTGGGTGCATATTCTGAGTCATGACAATCAATGCCTGTACACTTTGACACTGAAGTCAAACATGGAGTGTGTGTTGGAAATTGTTACCCTACCTGAGATGTACATGAGGTCTCCATGAACTGATCCAGCGTGGCCGTAGTGAGGCTCCACCATGTTGTTCACCAACGTCCACTCGTTCTTCTTCAGGTTGTAGCACTCCACCGTGTCTGCTCGAAGAGGCAGAGAGAGAGAGAGAGAGAGACGCTGATTAACGTTTGAGTTTTTCTTGTAAACTGTAGTCAAAGCATCAACTGTTTAAAAAGCTGTATTGAGAAGATGTGGTGGGTGTAGAAGTACAATTACGTCTGTGTGAGAAACTTTAAAAGCCATTCAGTGATTGTTTTTTATTTCAAGCATTTAATCCTGTTGTTGAATTTGAGGTAGATCACAACAACAACAACAACAACAACAACAACAGTCCATTTTAAATTTTTCTGCCAATACGTTTTTGTCTGTTCCTCGTGTCCGTACTGAGCTCATGAACAGAGCATTTCGTTTTTTCTGACCCCCTCTACAGACTTTCTCCAGAATGACTTGAAACTGACAGATCTCGCTCCGCTTGAAGCCTTTGGCTCGATCGTAAAATACAAAAAACGCGAGACCATTGGCCAGTGCCTGATGTGTTCATGAATTGTAATCTGTGATCATGACTCTGCACTTTATCTGCGAACCATTTTGCACGTTTTAATTGTTGTCTGCTCTCAACTTATTGTTTGTCCAAAAATGGAGCAAAAAACAAATTGACTACATTAATAAACTGACAGCTCACCAATCTCCCCTGAGGTGTTCCTCCCTCCGACTGCGTACAGTTTCCCCTTCAGAGCGCTCAGGTGGAAGAACGTCCTCTTCTCGTTGAGTGAGGCGATCTGAAGCCACTTGTCAAAGCGCGGGTCGTAGCGGTAAGCGCTGTCGATGGCCGTCTTACCTTTGGTGTCATAAGTGCTCTGACCTGAGGCGTGGACGACAAGCAGTGAGAGAGAGAGAGAGAGAGAGAGCGGTTAATAAAAGGAATTATGGATTATAACCAGTGAGTCAGTCTTGTTTTCAGAAATGAATTGCTTTATGTTTCGGTCATACTTGTAGTGGTTCAACTCAAGTTATATTCAGTGTGATCATCAGCCACTTGAAAGTCTGCCATTCTTTTTGAATTGGCTCACAATGAATGGTCCCATTTAAGGTAAAATGGACAGTTAATCAGGGTATGCTTATGGACGTGGCTACCTGTCAAAATCCTTAAATGGGGGCTCAACAACCAAAGGTCTGACTGCTCGGCGTGGCTGTAGCCCTGATAATAAACAGTGTGAACAATGCATGCTCTGACCTCCAACGATGAAGAGGAAGCCGCCCAGGAGAGCCACCCCATGCTGATAACGCGGCACCTCCATGGGCTTCAGCGCCTTCCAGTGACCTGTATTCTCATCGTACAGCCTCAGCTCTCTGCTGACCACCAGCTGCTGTCTCATCACACCACCCAGAGCCAGAATGTGCGTGGCGTCGGAGCGTATCTGTGTCCGCTCAGTCTGCAGAGCCGGCTGCATGAAAGGCATCATCTGGTAGTTGCTGGCCTCCAGCAGCAGGTTCACACAGGACGTCTCGGAGCGCATCATGGAGTCTCCTCCCTCCTCGTCATCCTGGGAGATCCCGATCAGCTCGCCGGGGCTCATCAGTGGGAAGCGTATATGACGCATTAGAGCGTAGACGGATGAGCGGCGATTTGGAGGGTCGTGGCCAAGCCATCCTCTGGCGATGTTGTAGAGCTCCACCTCAGAGAAACCCTCCAGAGAGTTACTGGACAGAGCGTTGGCCATGGAGGTTTCAGAGAGCTGGAGGTAGCGTCCGCTCTCCACCAACGCTGAGAGGTTCTGGCTCACAAACTCACCTGCAACAGAGGATCCACATTGATTAGTTCTGTTTTGGATCAAGCCTTGAATGCTTTAATTTGCTTTTAGTAGCATGGTAACATCATGGACTCTACAAAGATAACATTCCTTGCTGGACAACTCAGGACTTATCTAAATAACTTTATGTGTATCTTATTCCATTTTACAAATTACATGTGAGAATGTTTTTTTTCACATTGTTGAATTAGTAAGGTTGTAATGCCAGGCTACATATCTGATATACTAAACTTTGGTTTGAACAGCTGGTATTAATAATGGACCAGTGGACCCACCCCCTTGCTCTCTATCCCTCTTCCTGCATCTTATCCCATCTCTCCCCCTATCCCTTTCCAAGCCCGGCGCAGTCTAGGCCTGTGAAGGCTGTTTCGTCATGAGCCGGGGATCCGGCCGAAGATTTCTGCCTTTTAACAAGACAGTTTTTTCTTACCACTGTAACTTTTGCTGCTTTGCTAAAGTGCTCATGATGGATAGGCCGGATCTTTGTAACATAGCAATAAGTAAGGTCTTTTACCTGCTTTTTGTAACATAACAATGAGTAAGGTCTTTTTACCTGCTCTTTTGTAATGTTAACAGACAAAGAGTAAGGTATTTTACCTGCTTCTTGTAAAGTGTCTCGAGATAACACTTGTTATGAGTTGACGCTATACAAATAAAAATTGATTGATTGATTGATTGACTGATGGGCTGGTTTTAGGATTTTCTGAGTAGAAAAACTCTAGGACACAAACTTTATGCCAACAACCCCTTTCTATATCATCCATATATTTATTAAGTTTAACAAAAGGTTGTACTCTTTTCCTCTGCTCACTCACCTATATTAAGCTGAACGTCCTCCAGGAGCAAATCAGTGGCGATGCGCTCCACCTCCACACAGTTATCAATAGTGATCTGCATGAACAACACAGGGAGGTTATAAGTTAAATCAATCTCTGCATGAACTTCCCTCTGCAGCTTTTATTTAGAGCAATCTTGCATCACTCATAAATATCTGAAAAAGAGACATCTGAGGAGAGTGAACGTGCACATTAGAGGTCAGCCTCATTAAAAAAACAGCACCCCTGAGGCAGCTTATTGAACGTGTCCTACAATCTTGAAGTTTAATGAGCTTGACCTCAAACGTATCTTAAAATAAAACCTGATGTTAATGAACTGAAGCATCGTCTTAAAAGTGTGATGCCACAAAACAACAAAAAGCCCCTCACCTCACTGCTGAGCAGCTGGTTACAGAAGCTGAGAACGGGCATGACCTGAAGGAAGTTTGCAGCCTCCAGTGTGTCCTGCAGATTCCCCATGTCCAGGCTGACTTTGGACGTGTAAATGAAGTCTATGATGTTCTTTAAACCTAACTTGGTGACGCCATGCAGCTTGATCTCTCTCATCTCCTGCTCCCTCATGCCTCCTGGATGAGAGAAAAAAAGAGGAGCAGAAAGAGGCAGAGACAAGGTGAACGAGCGAGTTTGCATCGTTTTAGAGGATTTGTCTTGAGCAGGCAAAGTGCAGAGTCAGCACTATACAGAGACTGTAAATCCTGTCTGTTCAGACTGTTTGAGGATATTGAAATGACTGTTTTTAATAATAGAGTCAAATGCTAATTTGTCCCTTAGAGCTGCAGAAAAAGGAAGTCAAAAGCAGAACAGAGTCCTACCTCTTTTCTTTTACTATACTGTATGTGCGTGTTTATATAAAACTGAAAGCATTAGTAACAGCTCCCTGAAAACAGAGAAGTGTAACTTCTTCACTGAATCAAAAATGCAGCCCTGAGTGTAATGTGTATTTACATAATATTTAAGCAAAGCTTCATCCTAAGTCTGAAATGTCAAACAATCCCTTCATATATGAGGAGAAAGGATCTCAAGAATGTCAACACACGACATTTACTCTGGCAGCAAAGTCTGTACATTAAAACATCACTGGTGGAAATGATCAATCACTAACAAAGGCCTGTTTCTTCTTCTTTATTTTCTTATCAACCAGACAGGGTTTCTTAAACATACAATGATTCCTATGTAGACAGAAACACTGACCTGTAAACATGGCCTTGAAATAATCACTAGAAGAAGCCATGATGACTCTATGCACGGGGAACTTTTCTTTGCTGTCTCCAGGAATCAAAACGACATCGCACAGAGTCTCGTCTCCCCGAAAAGTATCACAGCCCTGAAGGAAAATAAAAACATGATTTATCATGAGTCAGCAAAAATGTAGAATTTTATATAAGTAGGCGTAATTACTATTAGTGGAAAAAAAGCATGGATTACAACAGGAGGACTAAGGAGGACCAGTGTGCATAAATATACTCATATTTGTGGTAATGGATCACCTTTATCAATTGAAAAGTGTCCAGTAAAGGTTAATAAGTCACACATATGTACCTGCAACACAGCTGCTCCATGTTCAGTGCTGCTGAACACCCTGCTCAGGGGTCGGCGGGGCAGTTTGGGCTTTGTGGATTTGTCAGGGCGTTTCGGGGGCATTGCCAATGGCAGGGGCAGAGGAGCCGGGGCTGCAGCTGGAGCCTGAGCCTGGGGTGGAGCAGGCCTGTCATCTATCAAACCAAAATTTAACAAAGACATCAAGAGATGAGGAAAGTTATGATGCAGTTGTTGCAGCAGGACGATGAAAGTAGAGTATCAGGTTTGATTAATAACCACAACAGTAAATGGAGGTGAAGATGATCGGTGCTCACCTTGTTGAGCAGGAGGTCTCTCCGGCTGAGCTGGGGGTCTTGGAGGATCCCTTGACTGATGTCTGCCCAGACGAGACAACCTGCGGCTCAGCCTCCCCGGCCCGCTGTCATCTCCATTGGCCCTGCAAAGCAAATGGTCAATGGTCTTTTCTTGTCTTTTGACTACTCAAATAGCTTTTACACCGCAGGGCACCAACCTACAGATTCACACACTGATGGCAGAGGCTGCTATGTAAAGTGTCCATCAGTATTAGCTATCCCATCTATACACATTTACACGCTCTGCAAAGCAGTGTGAGCAACTTGGGGTTAAGTGTCTTGCCCAAGGACGCATCAAACATGTGGTTGCAGGAGCTGGGGATCGAACCCCCGACTGTCTGGTTGAGAGCCGCCCACATCTCCTCCTCTGTGTTTGTTGTTTCACTTTCAAACCTAACAAAATGACAATAAAATGTCTCTGCTTTTGGAGGTTACAATCATTTCTTTTGGCTGTTTGGCATGGTCGCCTTTCAGAGTGTTTTTCTCTCAGCACTTCCTCATAGATTGTGCACAGAAACCACTTCCTTTGGTTGAACTAGCTGACACTTCATGACTTAAAGCTCGAACTTTAAAGTGCTCTCATCTGAAGTTTGATTAATGGAGTGTGTTTCCTCTAAGAAGCCCCGCCTCCTCGGAGCGGCTTGTGAAGGTACCTGTTTCTGTTTTAAATTACATGTTGACCTGTAAAGGAGGAACCAGTTGAATCCATCATATACAGTACATACAGGTTAAAGTTTAATGACAGAGGACGCTCAACCTTTTATTGTTCATCAAACGGCAAACATGTGTTGCATTTGACTTTGTCTCCTTTATAAAAAAGTAAGTAGTAGTCAAAGTTTTACATTGGACAAAGAACAACAGCAACCACACAGAACGGTTATGCGCTGTAAATCTCTGACTGATGAATGGGTCTTGTTATCAGCAGGAAACCTCTGTAAACCTTGTGAGTTTATTTATTGCTTTAGTGTGAGCTTTCCTTAGAAAATGCTTCATTTGTTCAGTAGTATTTCAAGATTCAAGGTTAAAAATACTTTATGGTCTATCACATAGTGACAGAAAATAACCGTCTGTTAGAGGTTTCACATGAAATCCTCAGTTAATCAAAGCAGATTGCTTTCCTTTCTGCTGCACGCATGTAAAGTTCTGACAGTTAGATTTGGGTGGTGCTGCATGTTTGATGATTCCAGTGAGTCTTGCCATTTTTCTGTGAAAAGGTTGTGTTCACCTGCTACATGTATGTGGACTTCTATGGATTTATAAATATGAAACTAACAGGGTCAGAGGGCTTAGATGCATGACTTGTAATTATAAAACACGTAGTTCCTTTTCCTGTTGTTCCTGTCAGAGCATTAAACTTGAAATATAACATTACAGTATTTTGGTTCAAGATAAAAAAATAATGTAAGGACAAGATCTGATGCAGCACAATCAGGACAAATACTTTACCTTTATATTTCATAAATTAAGACTCACATCCAGTGAGTTACAAATCCAATAATTCATATTAAATCTGACAAATAGGCCGCATTAACATCCAGAGGATAAAAATTGAAATATAAAAAATACTGATCACTGAAGCTCAAAAACATCTTACCCCATGTCATTGGCGTCTTGGGGGCGGGGACTGTTGTTTCGTCTGTGAGATCTCCTACATGGAGAGAAAAAAGGAGTTTTAGTCGACACAAATAGCTCCATTTTTTTGGGTCGTAGTTTGTTGTTTTGACTCAGAACTGAACTGTGAGAGGAGAAGCTGTTCGACTTTCTTGCATGTACACAAAAATAGAACAACTTCTGTCCATTGACTCAGCTCTGACTACTTCTCTGTTTCTCATTTCGAAATTTAGTGAGAATGGTTTGCTCAGTGTGATGTTGTAAAGCATTTTGTGATGACGATGGGAAACATCTGGAGTTATTTTGCTTGATAGATCAAACTACAGGTGTCAAGATCTCTGGGCTGATTTTTAGCTGTTAAAGCACAAACGTTTTTTTTATTAACCTTTTGGACTAATCATTCTAAATATTGGGAGCTACAGGACAAAGACAAACTGTTTTGTCGCATTCAATGGACTCCGCTGAACTCTGTTTTCAGTCGAGGTGTCGAGCAGCTGGGCAGAAGTTTGTTCACAGTTGAAGCTAAGGGATGGCAGTTTAGATTTTTAAATTATTCACAAATGAAAAACATAATAGAAAATGTTACGGGGGCCGGGGTAATCGTCTAATCGTGTCATTTTGAAATCTTTAACAGGAACATTTGGAGAAGTTAATTATTTTATTGATGAATAATTTCTTCTTTTACTGTAACTTTCTACATTTTCACAACATTCACAAAACATTTTGAAATTGTTGGATGACTTTTATTAAACAAAAACAAATCATGAATCCATCCACAGTGTGATCTATCACACACGATATCACTTGTAACTTTGCTTTGCTATACTCAGTTTGTTTGGATCCCTGTTAGCTTCATCATAGCGAGAAGCTTTTCTCCCCGGGGTCCGCAGTTTAAACTTTCACATTGTTTATCACAAGGCACAAAAATTACAACAACATATAGCACATCTACTTCAAAGGTTCATTTTTCTGCTTTTTAAACCTTTATTGTAGAGACAGGACAGTGGACAGCGTCAGAAACCGAGGCGAAGGAAAAAGCAGGAAAGGAGCCACAGGTCGGATTTGAACCTCAGCCACCTGCTTGGAGGATTACAGCCTCCGTACATGGGGTGCATGCACAAGCCACTAGGCTACCGGCGCCACAGAGCACATCTACAATAATGAAAATATTTTTAATAATTTAAAAAATGTACATAAATGAATCCAAACTCAAAGAAGAGACAACACTAAGGCTCCGTCTGAATCTAAAGCCCACAGTCCCATCAGAAGTCTCTTTCTTTTCTTTGAACTGGACTCAGTATTTTGTTGTATTTAACATATTTTGAGAGTTAATTTCATTCCAACATCACTCTTATTGTTACTGAACACTTGAGATGATGATTCAATTTAGGAAGAATTAAACAAACCTCCCACAGCACGCCTTGTTGCATTATGGTGTCTGTACTGAGGGATAACTTTTAGTGCAAATTAAAAGTAGTTTGAGTTGTTGTGACTTTCTGTAAGAAGAACATCGATGGATAGTATAATCTATGTTTCACTTCAAACCAAGCAGAGGCCACAACTTTTCATTTCTTCTTATGCAGTGACATGCATGAGCCGGCTCTTTATGAAGCGACAGGTGTACCAAAGACAGAAAGTTGTTCACACAAAAAGGAGAAACAGGTGATTTGAAATGCAGAAACACTGAATGTTTCTTCCTGTTCAGCTTTAAAACAAACCATGCACGTTATTGTGGTGCACTGCACTGTACCTGCTGGATGGAGCTAAATCTATGAAAACTATGAACAACAAAAAAAGAGACACCTGTGAGTGACTTACCTGGAAGAAAGCTTCCGCAGCAGACCGGACCCGAGTCCTCCCTCCAGCCTGATGTTGATACCAACCAGATCTTTGAGATGAACGTGGAGGAGCACAAAATGTCTGCAGAACTCTGAAGCATCTGTGTGAGAGAGTTTCTTTGCCTTAACCGAGACCTCAGTCACTTCCTGTGCTGCTTCTCTTTTTCTTTTCTGCATCTTCACACACCCCAAACCATCGTCACACACTGTTAGTGAAATAAGCAAAATGCTTCACAAGCTGTTGTGTAATTTGTCTTTTGTTTCTGAGCAAAGTGGCTCACTAACAGGTCTTTGTAACCTTAGTGGAGGAACATGTTGTTTAAAAAGATGAATTTTACATTTAATGTTGATTTTTCATTGTATACAAGTGAAACATCTCTTATCAATGACAAGAGGAAAATGGTTGTTCAGCCTTCTAAGACTGTGAGTTTCCTTTTTTTTTGTACTTTGAAGTAGCATCCAGGTCAGGTTGTGTGAGGTACTTTTCAACAGTTCTTTATTGCCTACAGTAGAAGGTCTTCATCCCGGTCCTAGCTGTAAGAGGCAGACTGAAGTGCTGACATGGATGCACAGTCAGACTGCCTGATGGCACGATAAAGTAATAAAAATATGTACAATTAAATGTTTTTAGTTGGCTTCAACATGAACGTCTGCTGCTCCCATCCATTGCAGTACTTAACTAAGTTTCCCTGCAGACTCTGCAACTTGCTTCTTCTAACCTTCTGACACTTATTTACTATACTCACTGATTTGACTGTTACCCATAGACTGTATATATTAATTGACAAAGCCTGAGTGACGTCACCCATCTGTTCCTGCAGGGGGCATTGGAGTCCCATTGATGGCAGTCACCATGATGGAAATCCTGTCAACAGCCAACAGGCTGAGATCTGCAGCTGAGACGGGGTTTAAGCCTCCTGACAAACCGTTACATCGCACCCATCTGTCAATCAGGTCAGCTACACGCCATTTTTGTGAATAACTCTTATCCTTCATGAAATTACATTTTATGAGTTATCAAAAATTCAACCTCCGTACAGTGTGTGCAGATCGAGACATGAGCTAATCAGATCTATTTTAATGATTTAACCAGGCTGTAACTTGTTAATTTCTGCTGTAAAACAGCTTTTTTGAATGGGTGTGTACGTGACTTCTGGTGATTCTGCAGCCAGCCTCAAGTGGACAATCGCAGCATTTTGCACTTCTGCATTGGCTTCATTTTTCAACACCGGAGGTTGCAGCTTGGTGCGACCTCGTACAACCCCTCTTTAAAAAAGCTGAATGTTCTCAAACAGAATGGCTTTTGGTGTTATATTTACTTGAGTTTAACTCTGGAAAACCAAAACCAAAAAAGACCAAGAAGGACAGATCAAGAAAAGATCCAACACATCTTCATCACCTCAGCTGGCCTTTATTCAACCACAACCATTGCAGCATTCTCTAGCTGTAGTGTAGGTCATCATGATCAGTTGCATCTGTTACATCAAACCAAAAGATTGACTCTCTCAGTACGCCTGCATCCCCTCCAATTCAAAAGCAAAATCACTTTCAGTATCAACTTGCTTTATCTGCAGTCGGCCCTCAGTTTTCCACAGACACTCTGACATGCTGACAAATAAGATATCAAAAGCTGCTCGAATGTTTCCTGACATGATAAAGTCGTGAGTTTTGTGCTCTGTCAGTCTCTCTGTCATGATGGAGAGTCTCAGGCCCGGTGGTTTCTGTTCAGTAGTGAGTCCTTGTTCAGTGGGTGCTGTAATGTTATTGTCCTCAGTGCTGCCCTCTACTGGTCTGTTAGAGTTTAGAGAACTGAATGAGGTTCCTGTTGATTTCTGCCACATTCCTGCAACCTGGATCAGAAAATATAACCCTTAATTGTTGCTTTTGTGGAGATAGAATATAGCTGCACTTATCCAAAAAAATAAAAATAAATCCAAACTTTCATTGATTTGAGTGACTTGATCTCTCATTTCTCACCTGACAGAGCCATGGACAGACGGAACTCATCGTTTAAGATTTGCAGTACTTCCCTTACTCCTTCCTCCCCCTGAAACGACACAGATGACCATAATGAAGATACAAGCCAAACGCACTAACCTGTCATGTCTACAACAATCAAAATGAATAGTAAATGGACTTGAGTTTGTACAGCGCTTTTCATGTCTTCTGAATGAAGAAAAAGAATGAAAGAATGAAAAAGTGCTTTTACACCGCATGTCACATCTACACATTCACACACTGATGGTAGAGGCTGCTGTGTAAACCACCAGAAGTAACTAATCCCATTCAGAGACATTCACATGCTGCAGACAAAGCAGCGGGGACCAACTCGAGGTTAAGTCTCTAGCCCAAGGGCACATCGGACATGTAGCTGCAGGAGCTGGGGATTGAACCTCCGACTTTCCAGTTAAGAGATGACCGACTCTACCAACTGAGCCACAGCCAACTCCAATAAGAACGAGATACTTGTTTGCTGCTGATGAGACTGATAAAGACGTTCTTTGACTGGGACTCTTTATCCTCCCCCACAGAAGGGGCTTTGTTGATATTAATTCAATTAGAAGGAGACACATTTCATGGATATATTTTACATCTGAAAGCACATCATTTACAGGCGCTTAACTGTTCTACTAAATGTTATAAACCTCAAACCATGGCCAAGGTTCCACCAATTAAACTCACCAAGATAAACTTGTTCCCTCAAAGGACTGAAGGAAAGTATGTTGAGGTTTAACTTGTTAACTTAACAGAGTATCATAGCGATAAGCTTTGTTGTTTGTACCTTGTATGCAAGGCCCCACACGGCTGGACGGCCAATGAAAACACACTTTGCTCCCAAGGCCAGCGACTTCAGTACATCACTTCCTGTCCGGATTCCTCCGTCCAGATAGACCTCGATCCTGCCCTGCACCGTGTCCACGATCTCTGACAGAGCGTCAATCTGTCAGCAACAGAGGAGGAAAGAAACAAGGTCAACGCACCTAAAGCAACAGTTTAAAGCCTCCTGGAACAGACGTTATAATATTAACAAACGACTTGCTGGGTTTTCTCAGAGTATGACTTTGTTGAGGAAAACCATGACCACCTAAAATCACAACAGGCTCATAGTAGCTGCAGTACATCTAAGTTCTACCACAAGCACTATTATTATTCTGGGGACGTTACATGAAACTGGGAATATGAGATACATTAGCCAAGAACAAAAATCGAGATCTACTCATTATCACAAGAAAACTGAGGAAAGCAAATGTGTGGATGTTTGTCTGCTTTGGGCTTCCATAAAATTTCTTGCATTAATATGTTTAGTCCAATAAGGGAAAACGCTATTACTTCTTATTTCTTTAAGATTTATTTTTGGGCCTTTAATGGAGAGATAGGACAGTGGATAGGGTTGGAGGTCGGGGAGGGTGACATGCGGGAGGGAGGCCACAGGTGGGATGTGAACCTGGGCCTCCTGCTTGAGATGACAGCCTCCATACATACAGCGCACGCACTAACCACTGCGCCACCAGCGCCCCATTACTTCTTATTTCTGTTACTTTTAGATGTGTACTGGACCAACTGCTTCAAGAGACACACCACAACTTCTACTACTTATGCTGCTGACTTCTATTTGAATTACTCATTCAACTTCATTCAATCAATACAACCACAAGCATCGATACTACTTTGACAAATCCTACAGTACAGACTTGTTTGCACATTTGAATCCCTGTCTGTAAACAAAACACAAGAAACTCAATAATAAAGTATAACTTTTAAAGAAACACAGTCAGTCAGTACCGAGGCCGGGCCTCCGTCCAGCTGTCTCCCCCCGTGGTTAGACACAATGATTCCCTGGACGCCGTGCTCCACAGCCAGCTCAGCGTCCTCCTTGGTCAGGATCCCCTTGATGATAATGGGCAGGCGGGTGATGGACTGGAGCCAGTACACGTCCTTCCAGCTGATGGAGGGGTCCAAGGTGTTGGCCGGGATCCCGTACTCCTCTGGGCCTGCCGTCTCCTGCTTTTTTTATGTAGTGCAAATAAAACTGCTGTAAGAATCTACAGGAAAAAGACGTGTACCCAAGACTGCTTCTTCTGCTTTCACCTTTACTGATAAGGACTTGCAGCCCAAAACTTAGGCCAGACTAGTTATCTCTAATGCATGCATACTTCATGACGTAGATGCACAGACTGTATTTTTGTCTCTAGGGATGTCTCAATCAAAACTATTATAACAATTGCAGATTTTTTACATCTCATTCCTTTCAATTGTCTTCAGCTTTATGCTAAAATATTTCTATTGTCCGATTGATTCTTCTATGTCTTTTGCTTTTCAATAACATCTTGAATATGAACATGTAATACCATTACCTGAAAGACTCCATCAAAGTTCTTGACCTTGAGGTGTGGAGGGAGCTTGAACTGGTTGCGGATGTCGTTGCGTCTCTTGCCCGTGTAGGGGACGTCCACGGTGAGGACCAGCGCCTTGTAGCCGAGCCCCTCCACACGGTGCACGATCTGCTCAGACAGCTTCCTGTCCCGGTACACGTACAGCTGGAACCAGCGGTAACCGTTTGGTGCCGCTGCCACGATCTCCTCCACTGAGCAGGTGGAGTAAGTGCTGGTGATGTAGCAGGTGTTCAGAGCCTCTGTGGCTGTGAGACGAGAGATCAGAAAGCATTGCTGTGGTCATTCAAGTTTGAGTTCACACGTTGAGATTGTCAGTAAAAGCTAGATACTCTGTGGGGAACGGTCTTACATAACACATGTCTCCTCTTGTGTCTGCTTTCATTTATCAGCAGTATTAATTGTACTAATCAGTCAGTGTGTTGCCCTGGAAAAGATTAACTCTACAGGAATAATGGCTGGATGATTGTTTGATAAAACAGAAGAGAAAAGACCAACACTACCATCCCCTCAGGACAAGATTATTAAGAATATGCTGCCATCTAGTGTTAGAAATGTATACAGTCATTGTTTTTGTTAAAAACTTGACTGTTTAATCCAAACTTGTCATGAACATTAAAATATCAAATTAATATCTCATCAAAGCAGGACCCCAAAACCCCTCAATTTAACTTTAAATGTTGACGTAATGTCAATGTTATCCCTATATGTACCTATAATTAAATTACTCACAAAAAACCCTGATGCTTGTACTTGAGCAAAACCAAAACGGACTGTTAAACTATCTCAGAAGAAGTTCAGGGAGAAATCCTTTAACGTATCAATAAATACTGTTTGCTCCAATTTAGAAAAAAAAAGTACATTGATTTAACTTTTCCAATGATTAGGTAGCCATGCCTAAAATGAATGTTAAAAGGTCCAATCTGTAAGATATCTACTGAGTGAAATGATAAAGTGACCTTACTCTATGATCAGACATTAAGGAAACATGCTATGTTGAAGTGCTGGCTTCTCTGACAACAATGCAGCAGTCAGTATGTCCTCCTTCTAACTTCAGATTCTGCTCCTGAATGCTCTGGATTTGTTTGGACCAGAGAAGGTAGGAGGTTTTAAGGCACCCCCACACGGCCCTTTTGGACGCCCCTCAGTTTGCCAGATATGAGAGCAGTTATCAGGTCAAACCAACAGGTGTTGAAGCGATGGAAGCGGGCAAGAGAACTGGTTCAGATAGAAGTGATTGTACCCGACCTAAAAAGCCTCTGCATGTTTCTAATAAGCTCCACGAGCAGAAATGTGCTCAAACTAGGATCAATATTTGAAATGCTTTTGAAAAATAGGCCGATGCATTTCTGGTTTAATACTGAATACTCAGTGTCCGCAACATGGCGACCTACCTGCACATAGACTCTCTGGAGGAGGGGGGAGACATCGCTATCCAATGTTTTGCAGTACCCGTTTTGAACACTAGATGTCAGAGTTACATATTGATTGCTCTCCATGTCAGTATTACTATATTATTATATAGTATAGTAGAAATTCTCTCAAGCATGTCTCCTTTTGTTTTTGGCTTCTGTTAACTCCTAACCATCTGACTCAAAATGTTCTTTTACTTTGTTTCCCCCAGGGATCAACGCTCACCTCGAGCTGTGGCCACCTCTCCTTCATGCCAGGCCAGGCAGTGAAAGGCAGTGGGTGCTATACCGACTGGAAAGCTGATTTCTGTCCCCTGCACAGTGGTCCGCGTGTCGCTCACTGACACATCCCGCAGGATACGAGGCCGCAGACGGATCCTGAGTGAGAAGCACGGGCAAAACAGTAACATTTCATTAGATCAGGACAGCCAATGTCAAATATGTTTGTGTTTGAAATATTCCCTCAAAAAACGTCTCACTTCTTCTAACATACAATTGTACAACTCTTAGACCTTTGAATATACGTTCCACTTATTTTATTTAAAACAAGATTGATCATTTTTGCAGTACATAATCCAACCTTTACTCCCGCTGGGAATAAATGAATAACCTGACCTCAAACACACCAGCAACAAATCAGTAACAACAGGCTTGTGTAACTTAAAACATAAATGTTCAAAACACACTGACAGAGAGGAAGAGCAGATTAAATGTTTTCATGAAGACATTAAGAGAGCTAAGACACATGCATGAAGAGAAACAGAGAAAAAAACACTGCCCTGGATTTTCTTCCTATAAAACAACGTTTAAAACAGTTCCTGACTAACTACAGGGGGGCGGAGGAAGAGCACTGAGTAATATATAACATATCCTGCTACTGATTGATTACAATACAACAGCTTCACATGAGTTTAAGTTAAAGAAAGAATGTTATTTGACTTAAAACCAGGGATGATTACAGGTCTGTTTGTATATCAAGACTGTTATGTGAATAAGGATCAGAAATACTGTATTTATCCTTCAATGAAATGTGGTTGTTACAGCTGTTCTTATACACAGTATAGCAGTAGGAAATAAAGTAATATTTGTGCAATAGGAATTAAATAATAATAAGCAATACCAACAAAAAGTGAAGAGTACTTAGAAAGCACGCTCTGGACCTGCACCAAAGTATATTTATGACTTCCTCCCTGACTCCTTACTACCCGGTTGTAACCTGACGTCCTCAGCACTATTGGTTCTGCTAGCCATCCTACAATCGAGACTGAGGACCCAAAGGTGACCGGGCCCTCTCCGTCAGGACCCCAACCCTCTGGAACGACCTCTCCATTCTTTTTACATTATTGAATTCCCTTTCATCTTTATTGATCTACTTGTCTTTACATTGTTTTATTACCATTAAATTTAAATCACTTGTCACTCTCGTGTTGTCTCATCCCCCATCAACTCGTTTTTAAATTTTTAATAATTGTCTTCCTCACATTTCTTTTTTCTTTTCATTTAATTTAATTAGTGAAGCACTTTGTAGCCCTGTTTTGAAAAGTGCCCTATAAATAAAGTTTATTATTATGATTTTATTAAAAGAGCAGCCTTATGAGTGTCCCTTACACAGACATAAAGCTGCTGCACAGGCCACATAGAAATAAATCATTCCAGCTGAAAATGCACTATACTGTACAGATCTGTATTATTCTAAAAACTCTGATGAGTCAGCGCTAACATTTGACCCATTGTACTGTGTCTTTAAATGTGAATACACTATTGAGATGCATACAGCTGTGTATTTGTGATAACTTTAAATTAAGTAAAGGGCCTGATTTCTTCCACTGTACCTCTTGTACGCGAGCAGATTGTCGTCCCTGGTGCAGCATTCGTCTGCCCCAGCAGCGTAATAATCCCAGGTGGCCTTTGAGAGATGCTCCTTTGCATACTCCTCAAAGTCTGTCAGACAAACCATAGCCATCTCTGCACAGCGACCCCCCTCTCTGTGCGGGTACAGAGGACATTGGTTATCAATTTAAACATTTACAGAAAAGGAATGTGACACTTAGCAGAAATTAACATGAATTCTGAAGTCTTACATATTTTAATGAACATATGCACAAACACGTTGAAGAATAAAACTTCTGCATTCAGACTATCAGTACTGATTGCTTAAAGCTGCTGACCCAACACAGCCAGTCATTTATCACAACATCACTGCACAGACAACCAGTCCTCCTGTGTCATCTGGAAACTGCATTTCTTTTATTTGCATGCGAGGAGAATAGCTGCAAGCACAAACAACAGAACGGACACTTCAAGTACAAAATAAAAAACACTTTTCATGCAATGACTCAGCTTCAAGACTTACCACAAATGATTGATTTTTTTCATAAACAAAATCGCTCACACGCACATGACAAAGCCTCCATGAAGGACTGAAGTTGCAACATCTCTGCTCAAAGTGTCACTGCCCCCCGTGTCAGCAAATGTACCAAAACCCTGCAGTCAACAACTCAGCTTTAAACTGACCTGCCTGAGTACATAAAGTAACTCCTTTTTTCTTTTTCTATGAAAATTAGAATAAATATCAATCCTTGTCTGTTTTATTCCTCATGTCCTCAGTGTTGCTGTTGTGTCAGTCAGAATTTAACTTGAACAGAGAGATGATGAAAGCCACGTACAGTGTGTGTGACCTGAGAGAGACCCCTGCTCTTATTGTGTTTACACAAGCTGGAAATGTGCTGATGGTGACTCCGACTATAGTGAGGACAAGAAGCGTCCGACACAGTGCTCTGTGGTTCCACATGCATACACATGAACATGCTGTGTGCAGCACACACACATTTATAAACTGAGTTTTTTACAATCTTCTCTCTCAAATGACTTTAATTAATTTTTTTTAAAGCTGCTAAAAATCAAGAGGTTCAGTCTGAATCATGTCCACATTGACAAAAAAAAGGAAGTAATTCTGATCTCTACACAACAGCTAACATTGTGTCCTTGCAACCAAGAATTTGGATCCTCTTTAAATAAATACTGCAAAACCACCATTTAAAAATACAGATAAAATACTGACAAGATTTAACTAAAGTTACTACATTAGTAAAGATAAGTTGCTTTCAAAACGTTTGCTTTAATGGGCTATATAATTAAAGCAAAATCAATATTTTATTTCTAAAAATAACTACAATTTATGCAAATGATAATTTATCTTCTACAACTACACCTAGTTCAAATTTGAACACAATTTAAAAAAAATTCAATAAATGCATACATCTTCACAGAATAAAAAACGAATATGAGAAAGTGGAAGAGTTGAACATTTCGACATTTTTTCCACAACTTAATTTTTGTTTCTGTATGTTGGTTTTGTCCTTGACTGTAGCCTACCTTTACTTTGCTGTCCTTCTTGACATGACACCAGTAGAGGAGATATTGTATTGTATCTTAATGTTAACTGTAAATTAGGTGTGCTATATAAGAAGAACTCTGTTTTAAAATGTTTTGTTTACAGGTGTTTCCCTCAATGAGCTGATTTAAGCTATTTTAGCAGGTGATAAACAAACAGAAGTCAAGCTAATACATTTATGTGAGATCAAATCTTATTGATTGGGGCTATAGTCAAGTCGGTATTACCAGGTAAAATCACAAACGGCGTCCATCAACCAGCAGTGATCACTAGTCGACCAGAGAGGCGGAAATGGTGCACAGTTTTCTCCGGTGTTATTGCAAGAAATGCATCCCTTCCAAAAAATTGCAAGCACCTCGTGACAGTGTTAGAAAACGGTCGTACATCTTTTTTTTTTTCTGGGGGCAGATTTATAACGAAAAAAGAAAGTGAAGTTTTTACTTAATAGAGTTTAGTGTCCTTATCGTTCTTTAAAGTTGATAGAAGACGCTTTTCATACTCCAACAAGTAAGATATGAACGTCCTTAGCAGACTGTTAAACTTTTCAATTCACAGATAAGCATCCATGTAAGTATCTTTAAGATGAATTGTACGTTTTGAATATAACTTGTTTATTATTTTTTTCTATCCACTCAAAGTTTATGACTTCAAACAACACTGTGAAATGTCAAAATCAATCACTCATGTAAGCTAGTTTGCTCATTTTAGTTGCTTAGCAACCATGTGCCCACTGTTGAGTAAAACCTAACAAATTATATTCAAAGTCAGTATTTGGGCCAAATACACTTTATATCAATGTTTAAAGATAAGATATGTTTATTGTCACTGTACAAGTACAACGAAATATTGTTGGAGCAAGCCTGTAGATGCCTAATATCAGAAATATACAAATACTAAAACCAAATATTCAAATAAGAAATACAATTAAATAATACGATATAGTATACAATATACAATTAATTTGCAGGTTACAGGTATAGAATAAATATATTGCAGTTGTTATTATTAACAGTAGTCTGCTTTAACTAATGCTTAAAAATGAATGACCTTTGTTCAAACAGGACTCTGCAGGACTCTTTATGAAGCTACTGACTATTTGAAGAAGATGAAACAAGACGAAACAATCAAAAGTAAGTTAAATATTTCAAAACCTTTTTGTTTTTCTCTGATGTTCCTCACCAAAATGAGCAGTGTTCCCCTGAGTCTCCTAAAATCTGGTTACCTATTCAAAAAGTTAGCATTCTATATTTGTTTAAGTCCTCTTAATTTAATACACATTTTCCAGTATCAACAATGAAACACTGGCTAGTACTAGAAAAACATCAGTCACAGCAAAAAACAGGCTATATTGAAAGTGAGAATGAACAAAAATACTACACAAAAAGACCATTTATATAAGTAGAATAAAATTCTAAATACAGCCGACGTTGAAAGGTAAAAGCCAAAGCAACTTTTGGGTAAGCCTGACACTGCAAAGTTTCAGCAGTTATCATAGTGTATATTAATTGCCAAGGTCTTAGGTGGTTCTGAAATGTGTGATAAGTTGAATGGTCAACTCACAGAACTTAAATCGACAGTAGTTTTCCAACAAGTTCATTAAGTTGATAATTTACTCATCAAAAGAATACAAAGTTCTTGAACAGTTACTTCACGACAACAGAGAGTAGAGTACAGCGTCTCTTTCTTCCTCTGACGCTGCTTTGTGCTGTGTCTGTATACTTTGTGTCACTATAAGCAGTGATCAGAGTATCCCCTTTGGCTGTATGGAGCCAAACTGTGCATGGACAAACTGCACAGGCTGTTGTCATACAAATAGAAAACATACTAGCTTGTTGAACATTTCTCAAATGTCTTTAATAATAATAACTTTCATTAGCTGATTTTTTTTACACGTTATGCTGTGGTGTCAGAGTTCAAGGTGATTTCATTCATCAAACAAAAATAATAATGATTCAAGGTTAAAAAGAAATAAATATCAGTGTTCAAAACTACTAAAGATAACAGAAATATGGCGATTCACTCCATCCATCAAAAAAGCTGTCATGGCTCATTTCTAACATTCAACAAACAACTTTTGTTATAATCAGCAAAACAGATAATAAAAATACACAATGACCATGACAGTGTCTCTTCCTAAACTTACAAAAATCAGCAAAACTACTACATTTAAAAAAAAAAAAAAAAACAAGTAGATCCTGCTGTGTCAGTAGTTTAAGAGTATGTTCTCTCTGACCAAATAGACAGTCGTTAATGTGAGCAGGCAGAAAGCAAGCAGACATTTACTCACCGATAACTTATACTCATTCTCTCTCAGCAGGACTGTTTTCTCCTGGCAGACTCATAACCTGTGAACAGTCCACAACATAAAGACAAAGCACAGGAGTTTATCAATACTGCTTTAACCACTCTTCAAATACTCTATATTGGCACTACTACTACTAGAAATGACGGGTATTAAGATTTACCACTTCTGTATTACACTTCTGTCAAAACCACCTCCTAGATATAGATAACTCCATCCTATTTTTAGCTATTAAACAAGCTTTACTGTAAATCATAGCAAGTGTTGAAATAATTATGAATAAGTTTTGGAGGCAGGGTGTTTGTCGGTTATGCGTGAACATTTAGCAAAAGACAAACCAACAAACACTAGAGAGCACCTAATTCATTATTCCTGTATTTAAATTATTCTTGTTATTATTCATGTTTTTAAAAAAAATATGAACCAACTAATCCTCTTTAAGCTCTACAGCACACACAGATGTTATGTGGTAAGAAAATACATTATCGTATAAATGAATACTATACAGTAAGCTTTCAACTCTGAACACTTGAGGGCAGTACGATACTGAATGAAGGCCCATTCTTAAAGCTCCAGTCAACTTCTATAAAGAGGGTAAACATAATCTGACTCTAAACTTAGTGTCTCTACTAAATAAAAAACTGACCTCTGGTTTAATGCCTGTTTCAGTTGTACACATAATGTTAAAATACACACTTCTGTTAATGTTAAATGCCTCAATCACGCTCTATTTAAAAAAAAAAAAAAAGTTTTAGCTTTTAGTGTAAAATGGGACATTAACAAAAACATGTTCTGTTAAATGACACAATTACTACATTTTTATTCATATAATATGCTTAATTTTCCTGACATTTATTGTACCACCAGGCAGTTCTGCTTTCTCATACTAAAATGTTTTATACTATCGGTTTTTCCCAGTGTGTCTGCATGTGTGTGTGGGATGAATGTGAGCCTCTGTCCTGTGCAGGCTGTGAAAGGTGTCCAGTGAATGGGCTGCTGAGGGCACATTGTGCAGGTGAATTCTAGAACACCTGGTGTATGGTATCTAGAGTGCTATGCTAAACAAGCTGAGGGTTAAACCAGCTTCTGTTACATTATTTGTTTTTGTCACTCAGGCCTGCTTAGATAAACTAGTTAGGAGGCCTGTAACAGTAAAGATAAACACATCCTAGATGCCATTTTTTATGTATCTAGTTAAAAAAAAACAACTTTGAGTTTACGTTTGGATAAAGGTGATACAGTAGAATCCAGAAAAGCTCGAACAGTACAAAGAAAGTTTCTGGAGTGGATAAAATCAGTTTCTTACCTTTATCTGAGCTATCTCGTCAGCCTTCAATACTTGTTGGTTCCCTTCTCATATGACAGGGTCGTGTCAGAGGGCAATCCGTCCCCCTTTTTCCCCACCCGACCTCCCCCCACCCTAAACCCACCGCCCCCCCCTCCCCTTCACAGTGTGATGCTCCGCCCCCACAGCGGCTCAACACCAGCTAAGCCTCACGTCAGCACTCTGGGTCCTGGCCTCGCTCTCTCTCTCTCTCTCTCCCTCTCTCTCTCTCTCGCTCTTCCAAAAAACACCAAACGCTCCCCAGGTCAGCTGTCTGTAGGAGCATCTGATACCTCCTTGTTCTCATTCTGTCCTTTCTCCCTCTTTTCCTTCCTTTCCATTCTTATCCGTTATCCCTTTTCATTTCCTTCTTCATCTTCCCTTAACCCCTCCCTCTCCTTTTCCTCATGTTTACCTCTTCCCTATTCACCTTTCGTGTTTCCTTCTCTTTCTGCAAACCTCTGTATCTTTTAATTTACATAAATAATCACCTTAACTTAATAATCAATGTAATCTAAATGTGTTTTAAATACCAAAAATATATATTTTTGATCTTGCCAATGTAACACAGGAGACATTAAACAATTCAGATTCCAATAGAAAACACCATCTAACATCACATCACCAGGTTTGACATTGTAAAATGAGTACTTTTAATTATAGAGGTTTCTATTTGCCTGTGTGTTGTGTCTAGCTTGTCTGAAAGAGTGAATCAGTGTCTGACTGATTTAGACATAGTTTTCTCAGGCTAAATGATTGATCCCTTTTGTGGTTAATGCTTAAACTTCAGTGCACAAACAAACCAAAACAGTTAAAGAAACACCATTTTTATTTTTTCTGCAGGGCTTCGTAGTGTGAATGTGTTACATTTCAGTTTAAGTGTCACTCAAAGATCAGCGTATTAATAAACTCGATCCAAGTCTTTTCAGATAAAGAGACAAAGGCTGGAAAAGAAAACAAGGGCCTCTTTCTGGAAATGTCAAACTTGTCAAGTGTAGTGTGGACTTTGCAGGTGTTTTGAGGGTCTTTACATATAAAACACAGATGTCCAGTCCTTTGATATCAGCAGCTTGTTATGGTAGGGTTAAGTAATGGATCGATGGCAGGACGGGAGAGAAAATGCTATGAATGCCGCAGTGTCTCAACTTGCCGCGAACGAAACTAAATGCCTCAAAAAGTTGTTCAAGCATTTTAAAACAGCAGTGATGTTAAATTAGATTCTCTCTTATTTAATTTCTGCTTTCGAAATTGAATTTTCTCTTTGTAAATGTAATATCTTTGGTAACAAAACCTGGCTTTTTCAGAGAGGTCTGTCAGTGCGCACTGGATCTTTTCTGTTTTATTTTGGCTTTAACAAGAAAGACAGTGAAGGTGGAGCCAAGGGCTACATCTGACGAGTTGGACCTCCACGGGGGAGGTGTGGGTGTTACCTGCACAGAGAGGAGGTGCAAATTGTGTTAATCCGCAGCTGGCCTCGATGCCTAATACCTCAGAGTTAGATGTGGCTCCAGGGCCGCCGTACTGGAGGTGCTGGACGATCGGCTGAGTAGAAAACCTCTTCCACATGCTGGTGGAGGTTCTGCCCCGAGGCGGCGGCCCAGCACGCCGCGGCACATGTGTGTTGAATTGTCAAGGTGTTATCATGCCCTGGCGAGGCTGGGAGCTCCTCCACCTCTGTCTCTCTCAGGTTTATTATCAGACTAAATACAGCAACGTCCACAGACACGGGCTGCACATTAATGCAGGCTTTGACTTCCTTTACAGCCTAACATGATGGCTGTCCATCATAGTTTCAACTGTTTACACACAGGCCAGAGAAAGACTGTGAGAATTTACCTGAACAAAAAGCAACTAATGTTAAAGAAGAATGCATAACCTGCTGTGAGCGTGCATCAGTTAGCAGCTGGTTTTCAGCGGGTTTCCTGATTTACTTCACAGGTTATAATACAAAAGAGCAGTTAAATATCATACTGATTAAACAAGAAAAAAGTCAAAGAAAAAACATCTCTGTTGTTATACGACCTTATCTGAACTGAGGGTTAGGTCATGTTGTTGCTTTAGAGAAGAAAATGTTATCTGGAACATCTTTAATAGTTTTCATGTTTCAAACCTAAATATAGAGAGTCGAGGAAGCCAAAAGCAAAGTTATACTTTGTAGGTAGAAAATATTTTAATTACCGACAAATCAGTTTATTTATAAAACACATGAAAGACACAATGACATTAAGGGGCTTTTACAAATACTACAAGAAAAACAAAACTGTCAACTAATATACTATCTGTAAAAAAATCTAAAAGGAGCAAACACATTTTTTTAAAGAGTTTTAAAAAAAAGATATGTGTCTATTTATTTTAGTAGCATGAAACAGTATTCAGTGTTTGTAAGCCTTGTTTTTGGAGACAGCTCATTCCACAGCTAAAAGTAAAGCCTGTAAAATTTACATGAAAATAATTCTCGTATGCCAGGGGGCACAGGTAGCCTGGTGGTTGGTGCGCGCGCCCCATGTACAGAGGATGTAGTCCTCCAAGCGGGCAGCCTGGGCTTGAATCCATCCTGATGCTTCTTTCATATCATTCCCTGCTGTATCTGTCCGTTACTCTATCCTGTCTCTGAAGTAAAGGCATAAAAAGCTCAAAAATTAAACCTTTTTAAAGAATGACTGAATGTAGTTAGCCAAGAGTAAATCTAAATGTGATTTTTGGTTAAGAAGTATTTAAATAAAATGTATTTATTTACATTTTTGGTAATGAAGGGCTCTCATGAGTTGGATTAATCTGCATAATGCATTTTAAAAATGAAAAAACAATAATTAAAAAAAATATATTTTGTTTGTCTCTTTGAGATAAGAAAACTCCTATTAGGAGTATTGTCAAAGTTAGAGAAATTGAAGTGAATTGTAGTTATAGTTGCTGGTTCAAATAAACTCTTGAACTATATCCATGAGAACGGCGCTGCAGTGTGTGTGTGTGTGTGTGTGTGTGTGTGTGTGTGTGTGTGTGTGTGTGTGTGTGTGTGTGTGTGTGTGTGTGTCTCTGTGGAAATCATTGTTCAGAGAGCCAAAACGACGGCAAAGGAGCGAACACATCAGTGGCTGTAAATGTCATGTAGCGGCTGAGTGATGGATGTCCAGATCATTTCATGTCTGGGGGAGATCTGAGCATAACTCACAGTCAGTCAGTCACGCCATTTTTAGACTCTTATGATTTAATCCATACACACCAGCAGCAAACCTGCTTTTCACATCCACCAAAGGGTGGTGCGAAAGGCTTTTTATACTCTTTTTTTTTTTTTTCCTCATGAAGAATGTTCATGTCATATTTTTAGTGTGAACAGTTCATTCCTCCTCAAAGTGTGCTTGGAGCTACAAAAAACTCTCTTTGTGACGACTGTGAACTCTTCTGAGTGCATCAAGACATTTACTTGCCATGGTGCACATAAACGCCATTTCCTCTTCGTTGTTCCTTTTTTTAGTCAGTTTGAAAAACCCTGTCCTGTGACATTATGTAAAAGGACCATAATGCCTCCAAATCCATGTTTCATGCCCTCAGTCAGAGAGTTTCAGGGAAGGGTTTGTTGGACATGACATAAAAAAGGAAGGTAAAAAAAAGCTTTGAGGGAGCCAGTTTGATGAGAGGAGATGTTTAATAATTTCAACCATTTATTGTTTCAGTTCAGCACTCAAAAACAGAGTTTATAAATTGATCAGTTTAACCACGATGGGGAATTCAACTTAACTTAAGTTAAATGCAAAAGAAAAAGTCAGAAATTGAATGAAAAAAAAAGTATCCTCATCAATTTATCTTTATGCCTGATGTGAAAGAACTTTGGCCTTAATGGTTTTGATATTGCCCTTGGCTCCTGCGATGTTAATCATTTAAAATTTAAAGTACTTTTCCATTTCGATAAGATAAGAAATTATGACTAATGCCAGAGTATGTCTTTTTGATCCCCAGTACCAAAGGGGATAGGAAATGTCAGAACAAATACATTTCCATTCAATATTTGTTCTTATATTTAAAAAGCAATAGAGTAATAAAGCACATGATCTTTTCCTGTTAGCTTAACTGTGTGAAGGTGTATCTCCGATAACTGAGGTTATTGAAGTATAATGTGTATTTTGACAGAACACTCATTTCATATTGGTCACCTCACCAAAATTTGAATTTATTTTTAATTGATACAATATCTTATCTAACTTTTTTTTGTTAAGATTTACTTTTGGGCTTTTAATGCCTTTATTGTAAAGACAGGACAGTAAATAGGGTCGACAATTAGGGACAGTGAGAGAGTGGGGAATGACATGCGGGAAAGGAGCCGCTGGTCAGATTTGAACCCGTGCTGCCCGCTTCAAGGACTACAGCCTCTGTACATGAGGCGCCGGCCCTAACCACTCGTCATATCTTGAATTTTTAATTGTAATGATTTTGTATTTAAAATTAAATACCCTACCACGATCCTTTGAATACAGTTTGACTTACGGCTTCCTGCTTCAATTCCACTTTGAAGCTCAGCCTGCGTGTTGTTTGTGTCATTCATTGTGATGCAAAAAGGATTGGTCTTCTTACAGTAGGTAGTTTACCCATCAACCCAATGTAAAATAAAATGTAGCACAAGAACAACTGGAACTCTTCCCACGCTGTGCATGTCATCAGAGGCTTTAGCTCTTTAGCGTCAGTTTTAAAGATGAGCAGAGTTTTGACATCTCCGCAAGTAGTTTGTAAATCTGTGGTGATAGCCGGCAAAAAAGTCAAGACAGTTGGCTGTTCTTTGTGCTGTTGCAGGCGACCCGTGTTTATTACATTTCACTGTCGTCACTTATAAACCCTTGATGCTATCTTCTGTCTATCTATCTGTTATCTCTCAGAAATGGCCAGAGGGACAGTGTGTGTGTGTGTGTGTGTGTGTGTGTGTGTGTGTGTGTGTGTGTGTGTGTGTGTGTGTGTGTATTATACTTTATAGTTGTCCACCACAGAGACACAGCTGGTTCTATTGAGCAACTCCATGTCTTCAATGTCTTCTTGACTGACAGCAGTAATTTATGTCTATGGATTGTTGAATCCATAGAGTGCAATTTTGGGACTATTGGAGCTGTGACACAGGTTTTTTTCATGCCTGCAAGAGTTTGCTCTTTAAGTTGACTCACAAAACACAAGCAACAGATTTTTATTTTAAACTTGAAAGCAGGGATGTAGCTAAGTTTAAGTACATACTTCCATATTTCATGTGACCATGCATATCTATTCCCTGTCCTGCAGCAAATAAGAAGAGTTCCTTGTTTCTGTCAGCAGTGTGAAGTGACAGATAATGCATGAAGTCACTGTTGAGAGTGACAAAGCTGATAACGTTGGTCTGTGGTGCCTGCCAGCAGCGTTAAAGTCTGTCAGCTTCAGTGACTGTTAGCATGTGTGCTGTTATTTTTCATTAGTTTTCTCTTCATCCTTAAAAACAGAAACCATTCGATTGCTCACTTTTTTCTCACAGAGAATAATGTTCCATGATAAAAATAAGAAAAAAAATCCTTTGATAGTGAAAGGCTCCACTTGTCTCATAACTGACTCAAATCTCTGTGTCCTCATCATGTCTGGCTCTGTGAACCCTTTTACTGGGGTTGATTCTTGAACTCAGCCTCGGGACACAAAGACTTCATGTAATAGAAAAGACACATTAAACACATCAACTCTCATGGTGCACAGCTTCTACTTTATAATATGCAATAAATACTCTGGTGAGAGTCTTTCTGATCATTGGAAATCTAGCAAGCTTTGATGTAACGCCTCAGTGAAATAAGAATGGAATAAACTTCTCTCCATCTTTTCTTTCTTTCCTTTACATTTTCTCTTCTTTTTTCCGCCCTCATCATCTGAAGACTTTTTGTGTGTCCTCGGGGCTCATTTGGAAAGCTTCATGTCCAATCAGTCGCTGCTGAAATGGGAATCCACTGTGACATTTTCTCTAATCAGAGCATCCCCTTTCTCTTCGTACAAATTATGCAAATCACAGCGTAATAACCCGACCAATTTGAGTCAAACCAAACTCTCTTCTCTTTCCTGCTGCTTTTTTTTGTTTTCCTCTAGAGGGGAAGAAGAGGACACAGCTTGAGTATTGTAAAAAAATGAGTGATGATGCTGTGTTGCCAAGAATCAAATTGGTTGTGTGAATTCTCTGACTGTCATATCGTCTCTCAGCTAAAAGTTTGGTTGTGTTGTTGGACATTAATGCATACATCAATGGAGACAAACATGCACATACAGATAATATCGACACATTACTAGAAATGTGCAGAATACCTCTCACTGATCGCTGGGTTTTCCAGTTTGCAGCTGCCAGAGAATCAGCTCTGACACAAAAATATTTTACTGTCTACCTCAGAGAACAAAGTAGTCAGGGATTTAACCGGCTAAACCTCCGTTTTATTTGCATTTTATAATCTAAAGCAAAAGTCGTGGAACTGTAAATCTGTCAGGGTCTGGTTTGTCTCACAAGTTTTGCACTGCTGGGTTCACTTTGATTTTCTGATTTCATCCAAGACACAAAGATACAAGATTTGAAAGGAATGTGGAAATCTGGATGGACATTACATTTATAATACTGAGGCTAAATATTAGGTCATAAATATATTTTGTGTGCAAAATAACAATAACATTTACAGTAACTTGTGTAAGTCTTAATAATTTAGTTAGAATTTTTCTAAGCTGTTAAAAATGTTTGTCAGAATAAGGAGTTGGTCTCAACACTTTACTTTAAAACAAAATTGGTTTCCATGCAGTTGTTCTCATACTCTTCTTTCTCCATGCATACATGACACACATGACATGACAAGTCCTATGACTTTCTTTTTTTCATCATTGATACTGTTTAAAATTTCTATTAGTTTGTGTTGCAAAAATGTTGTTATTGGTATTTAAGTTTTCTTTTTTTATTAATCCTTTCTGAATGTCCGTATCAGGGGGAGTGAACATTTTTAATTTTTTATAAGCCTTATCCGGGTCCTGAAAATCTTTGAAACATTTAAATGAGTGTAAAAACGGCCTAGCGTTTATGTTGCACTCAACAGAGGCTATAGAGGCCTCCCAACGTTTCCTGTCTCCCTTCAGCTGAACTATCCATAAAGGCAAATGGCCCAAAAAGTAAACAATGTGTGTAAAAACAAATAAAATAGGACAGTGAAAAATAATGACAGCCGATATTACCTGCATCATTTGTAAGTCGTTGTTTAATTTGTACCCTATCTGCCTACATTATTAGTAACACACACTGCTACCACAGCATTTTAATCAGAGCTGAAGGCAAGCAGATCTATTAAAAACCCACAGAGAAGAACTTCAACACTGTAACTAATTTTCTGTTGATGTAAAAAATACAAAACAAATAAATATTGCAGCTGTGACTACGCTCGGCATAATCTTTTCCTTGTGGAGTAATACACAATGTTAGGCTACTTTGGAAACGCATTAAACCGAGTTAATTAAGATGATAGTAGGGAACACAAGTCCAAAAGTATCTTCTTAGTTACCATAGCAGTGACGGAGCAGTTACATGCCTCATTAAAAAGCTTCATTTGAGGTTTGGAGGAATGAGACAAAAATAGTGAAAGCCAAAACATAATGTATGACTGCGTGCAACATGTCAGGCTAAAAAACAGGACAAAGGAGCAGCTATGTCACGCATTATGTTTAAAAAGAGCAAAAATAGTAACGTTTTAAAAATGTGAAGAAGTCTGTTTGTGTCTCTGGATTCAAACAACAGAAGGCATCAAGCTTTGCGCTGATCCGTGCCTTCAGCAGGCTGCTTTGCATCACTAATCTGTCACAGGATGGACAAACTGATGAGAATCAGACACCTGATTTGTGACAGCTGCACATTGTGACAGATCCATCAACATTTAGTTAGAGTCCAATCAATGTGGGGACAACTGGGAAAGTATATTTAGCTCAAAGAGCTGAGCGGGAAGTAAATTTTTTTACTGGGTTTTTCCCTTTAATGATATGCAGCAGATGTGGAACGAGGCAAAGCGAGAGGCCTGGGAATCACTTCACTGACTGACTGTGTCACTGCCAATATGAAACCAGTGACAGACAACAGCTGACTTTAAAGTGAGGATTTGAAAGTTTAAGGTTAAGTATGTTTAACTAGAGGCCTTTGTATGTACAAACTCAAGACCTTCATGTTGGAGCAGCTGTTTTTTACAACAAAATGACTGCAGTTGATTTTGTCCAATCTGAGCCTTTGATTGGCTGGTTTGGCAGAAAGGAATTAGGATTTGTTCTGCATCACGGACAGTATGGTACACTCTCATTTTCCCTCTTTGATGAAATCTAGACAAATTGTGGGCTTCTCTCAGGATCAGCTGGCTCGGAAAAGATATGCAAGTGTGCATGCATTTGTTTATCTGTGTTAGCATGCTTGTGTGTGTCTGTGTGTGTGTGTGTGTGTGTGTGGGTGGGGGGGACTTCTTTGAATCTCCCCTCTGGTCATCACTAAAAGTTGTCAATCACCTCCTCTTTTTTAATTCCAAAAAGATGAGCGCTCTCTTGCCACAGCCTCCCCCCCTTTTCTGCCACAGACTTTGGCACTGCCTCTGAAGCCTTTTGGTCAGCCCATCGCTCAAAAAAATGGAACCAGGGTGTCAAACTCACAAAAACAAAAACATATTTATCAAATGAGAAGTGGCGCCGCATTAGTTTTACACATTTTCTGTTTGAGTCAACAGAGCTTTTAATCTACAAAAATAAGCCATATCAGATAACAAATGGAAAGCACAAGTGTTCATTTTGAGTGTGAGTGTGGTTGATACTCCTGGGAAGATGAAGTGAGATGTGCTGTTTTTGTGTTAACTCTAGGGTGTTTCATTTCAGAGCTGTGTCTGCTCTATAAAAATAATCATAAAGCATTCATTTTCTGTTTTTTAATCCAATACAGAGAGCTGCAGTTTTGCATTATTACAAAAACCCAATATATTTCTAAGTCAAACCAGTTTCTAATAAGTATTATTTTTTGGAGTGAGCTGCTCATCCTTTTGTTGAAAAATATCAGGTAAACTTCTTCTGGAATTAAATAATATAATTCAAATGATTTCACCTGCTTGAAATGCAGATGAAAATATAAGTTTCACATAAGACTAACTGTCTTTCTGATTTGCTTATTCCTTCAGCTTGGGGGAAGATCAGAACCTGGAGCTAAGGCTCAGAACTGGCAACAATAATCTTCATGAGCATCAGCGACTGTGGGAACCTAAAGCTTGAAGGTTGAAAATGAGACAAAGAGATTGGCGGGTCCACTTTGCCTCATCCTCCACTGATGTCTTTGTACCCAGCAAGAAGTTAGGAACATTACACATGCAGTAAGTTCATTCTAATTATCTTTTGGTACATGAAATATTGGTAGAGAACAACATACCAGTAGTGAGATTTGTAATGGTGAGTGATTGCACATCCGGAATACCTGGCAGCGTTTGGATCTAGGGAACAATATTGTCCCTATCTCCCTCAACCCAATAACAAAGGTGAGTTAGATCCCCCTATAAATAAATAACTGGACAGGAAGTGGTTACAAGTTAAATTTTTACACACACTCAGTCCTTTAGGTCTGTCAAACAGCACATTGTAGCAAATTGTCAAGCCGCTGGTCGAGATAACCAATACGTTTTTTTTTTTCACTTTCCCTTCTTTACATTTTCCTCCTCCATGCTTCTCTCTAAACACAAAGTTTGATCATAAATCTCCAAAAGAAAAATTTTATGTCCAGTGCATAGTGTTGATAGATTTATATGCACAGGATTAAAGTTGTAGGCTTCATTCGTTCTGCAAAGTCTACTATTGAACCTGCAACGTGGCCCTCGTTTTCCACCTGCCATGTAACAGTAGGATGCCACCATATGGCTACCTGGTGTCTTCACTGACAGGTGAGGACAAAGATCCTGCAGAGAGCGAGGATTTGCACGTGGCATCAGGTTTAACAAGCTGTCACCAGGCTTTAGGGGAAGAAGAAATATTATGAAGAGTCCGAATGGGAGTCTAAAGAAGGTACTCTCAGTCCGAGTGTATTTACAGAATTTGTGCGTGTGGGACAGTACAGAATCACAGGAGGCGGCTGGACCTGTTTCTAGTTAAAAGCAGAAGCCCCCACAACAAAGGCCCTGGCCGGGGGAGTCGTAACGAGGAGAATATCATTTTTCTTTGGCCCCTGTGATCTGCCATTCTTACGTTTCACTTTCAAAGCTTTGCTGGCTGGCAGAAGTCCTCAGCTCCTCATCTCTGATGGAAAGAAGGAACGCTGCCCACCGCTTCTCCTCTCCTCACCTCCCAGGAAGTCCTGCTCAGGAAAAGGAAAGACAGAAATGAGAAGAAAAGAGCCCGTATCCCTGTTTTGCTTGCCATGACTGATAAAAGATGCATGGATGGATTTCTCTGTCAGCCAGGCTCTGAGGAGATCCTGTGGTAATCCTCCAACAGGCCGTTTAATGCCTGTGGCTTCCTAAAGATCTCTTCAGGAATCCCATTTTCCCTGCCTGCAGGAGTGGAAAATCACTGAATTTCTCAACCTCCTTCCACTGCCAGCCATCTCCACAGACGCCAAAGAGCAAGGTGGATGTTGTGGAAGTGGAACAGCAACCTGTAGACAAAAAAATAACATGAAAGGAGAAATTATGTTCTGGACTCACCTGCCTTTTTGATCCAACGATACCTTCTTGGTATAAAAAATGATTATAATGATATTTTAAAAAAGCATATTTACAGTTTGTTGGAAATTGGCCAGTTGCAACTACTAAACCATAAAATTGTCTTGTACTCCCTTCAAAAACATCACAAATCATCACTACCTACAATAAAAGGTCTAATCAATGTGTTTCTAACCACACAATCACCAAACATGTTTGATATTTATGTTTTCAAATCTTAACGATTATGTCATGACAGGGTCTGGTGGAAGTCGTTTGTGACTACAATAACCACGAGATAAAAAACAGGACAGTAACAAGTGGACAGTAGTGGCGACCTGCGGCAAGATGCAACTGACACAGGTGAATGCATCTGACTGTTACAATCTGACCTCCAGCTCTTCCTGAAGAATACACATCCCATGTTGTCTGCTTCTCCCCAGATGTTTCTTAACCCAAATTTATTTTAAATTTTTTCTCTCTACGCAAATCATTATAATCTCAGATTTAAGTGCAAATTTATAGTAAGTAAATCCATAAATTACGCGAGGTCACATGACGCGGTGTGTTCCTCCGTCAAGCACGATAATCTTAGTAAATGGTAAATGGACTTGAGCTTATACACCACCTGTCACACCCACCCATTCATACCTTTCACACACTGATGGTAGTGATCGCTATGTAGTGTCATCCATCAGAAGTAACTAATCCCATTCATACACCGCCACTGAAGAAACGGGAGCAATTCTGGGTTAAGTGTCTTGCCCAAGGACACATCGGACATGTTGCTCAGCTGGGGATCGAACCCTCGACCTTCTGGTTGAGAGGCTGAGCCACAGCCGCCAACAGTAAAATCCTGTCGTCTGTGATGTGCCATGATTTTTCCATCTTGAGATTGTGGAGAAGAATATCTGTTAAGATTCTCCTAATGTGTGTGATGCTACCCACATTCAAAACCAGGAAGGATTTTAAAACTCCTGCAGTTTGTTTTTTGTCTTCAACGTACTCCACCTGATGTTTGTTTGTAGATGTATGCATGGTCTGAGTGGACTGTTGAACAGAATCGCCCTCTGGGATAAATAAAGTTTTCTAAGTCTAAGTGTGAGCCAGGCTTTAAGCAGTAAAATAGTAACATGGCTAGTGATATTTGTTAAATGATTAAATAAGGTGGAAATGCTTAAAATCTTTGTAGCATTGTTTACTTTTTTGGGTTTTGTAATTAAGATTTTATGGATTTGATTTGTGATGTTACAAGTGCTCCTAATCTGATACTCTGAGTTTGATTGCTTCTGTCTCCACCCAGGTCGTTAGAATGATTACCTTGTGATTATTTTTGTCATTGATATAAAAACTTTTTAAGTTAAAGAACAACTGCAACATGACTAAACCACGATAACGATAACCATTTTGATCAACAAGGACTTTAACAGCTGATTTTAATGGACATTATAAATGTATCTTAACAACACAGCACCTTGTTGCAGTAAAACACACAGCTCTGTGCAGTTGTATGAAACATATTGTAAAGCCTGAGCTTTTCCCCAGTGATGATCATGCCTCTCATGTGTGGAGCAGATCTGTGATTTTGACTCGATGCCCGTGGTGTGTCGGCGGGGGATATTATTCATTGAGCTGGTATTTATGGGCGGAAGGAAAGCGGCTTTGATAGAGCGTCTCTTGAGCGCTCTCCAACATGAGATGTACTCATGTCCTCGACCTCTTGACTCTTCCTCTCCTTCATCCCTATCTTTATTTCCCATCAAACAAAATGGGAAGCCTCTGATGCTCATATGTGTGTGAGAGAAGAGATAGACAGGACTCTGTTTTTTTTTTTTTTTTTAAATGAGGTTAAAAATCACATTGAACTTTATTGTGAAAATAGAGTCAGGTTGTTTTTAGAGTGAATGTTTACTCCAAGGCATTCTCAGATCAAATAGATGTGCAGAAGAAAACACTTTCCTCCTGGCATTGAAGCTTTTCCATTTGCATCGTTCCTTCATTTGCATGTCACATTTCAGCTATGTTCTTTTGGTCAGGGTTTTGATGTGGAGTCAGAGCTCTGAAAAGGATTAAACCATGTGTCGCTGTTGTTGTTGATATTGTTCGAACTGCTGAAATCCATCTAACACATGTATGCCACACAGAGGCCACAGAAAGGGCCGGCTCTGCCTGTGTGCCAGTTGTTGCCTGAGAGTTGCAGAGCTCACTCTACAGGGTTCCTCCTCGCTGGGAGCCCGTCCAGCCTTTAAGACTTCAGGGGGAAGTTCTTAAGGCTTTCATGCTGTTTTAAGTACAGATGTAGCCTTCATACAAGTTCCACATTTTACTGCCCAAGCAGCATGGTGTAAGAGATTATCACCAAACTGTGGCACTGCCCCCAAGTGGAAGTGTCTGGTAAAAAAAGACAGAAAAGAAAAGTGTTTCCATAAAGCTGAACCTTTAAATGCCACACGTTGACATGAAAGTAGTATTCTTTTTCAAACTTTGAAGACTTTACGGAATGTTCTTGTTAAATATGCTGAGAAAAGACAAAATAAATCCATTTGGAACTTTTGGCTGTAAACTTGCACTAAATAGTTGCATATATGAATGTAATTTGTATGGCATAGTGCTGCTATAAAAGCTTATAGCTCAATTTATGAGCCGGTCTTCTGATCTTATCCCAGATATTCTCTCACATCTTCTCCTTATCCGTTTTTGTTCTTCAGCTTGAGGTTTTTATAGCAAAGCTCACAAAAGTGTCAGACTCTGCAGCACAGGCCAAAAAAATAAAAAATCTCACATCTCGGCTTTTCTCTACTGTAGTCTGTTGTTTTGGGTCGATGCCCCTGCTGCTCTTTATCTTGCTCACTCAGTATTTTAGCTGCAGAGACACACCAGCATCCATACATCTGTACTGCAGGTTGAGCATCATCAGGGCGCTGTGCTGCATGTGCAACATCAATCTGCCTCAGAATGCTGCACATGTGGAAGAGATGTATCGAGTGGTGTTAATTTGTGTGTATTTGTTTTGGTGTGTGTGTGTGTGTGTGTGTGTGTGTGTGTGTGTGTGTGTGTGTGTGTGTGTGTGTGTGTGTGTGTGTGTGTGTGTGTGTGTGTGTGTGTGTGTGTGTGAGGGATTATGATCAGGTGAGTGTTGTGTGGAAATAAAGATAATGAGTAAACAAATTGTTTTCTCCCCATTTTGCCAGAATACTTGAATTAGTTAGAATATCAACCCCTACTTCTATCTAACTGACCGGGTGATGTTTATTAGTGTTCTGCCATATAAAAACAGTTCAACTTGTATATACTGTACATTTAAGAGATTCAGATTCATCTCCTTACATGTTTCTAAATAAATATCTGCTGTAAACTGTAGTGTATGCATTGGAAACTATTTTCTCTTGTGTAAAAAGTTAATCTATGACTTTAAAATTTACTTGAAAAGTTGACAAAAAATATCACCAATAATGAATTCCAAACAGATTGTTAGCTCTTTTGAATATTTTGGCATCAAACTAAAGAAATTCATTTTTCTTCAACAGCGACACATTTAGAGGCCCAATGCTGCAGATTGTCAATAGATTTAAAGTTTGAACAGGCTTATAACTCACTTAATGATGATGTGATAGTGAAACTTTCCCTTCATTCAAAACTAGTGAAAACTGAAAACCTTCAGAGATCATCGATCAAGCTATAAATAATTACAGCATTTGTTTTGGATGCAACTTGTGATTTCTACTCATTAAATTAATCCTTTTTACGTTGTGTATTCATAATTATTGAAAGTTTTCATCAGCCTCAATACTGGATATTTCTGATTTTCACAAGTTAATATTTTTACAAGCTTATAAATAGACAGGCAGTTGTGAAGACTCATTATACAAGCTGTGCTTCTTTTAACTTTTCCATGACGACTGTAAAACATGGAGGACGTCAGTGTGGATTCAGGCTGCTGAAAGCCAAGTGGGCTATTTTCTTTATAACAAGCGACTCGTTCCTAAACCTGGCAGTTGAAGCATGAAAGAAGTTTGGATATTTTCATATTAACTTCCACGTATGTTTTCACAACACTTCTGGTTAGGACTCCATGTAGGTTGGACTAGAAATAATGCAGGATCCCTAACTCCCTTTTCAACTCCTCCAACACTGACACTAACAGATACACGTTTTCACCATGATTCTTCCTGCACATTTGATTTCTGATAGCTAAAAAAGTAGACTGTGTGTTTTCACATTGTCATTGTTTTGTAATAGACAACAACTTCATCTTGGTAATCAAGGCTTCCGGGTTTTTATGTGTTTTAATGGTAAACAAACCATTTTAACAAACTTGTAATTTTTATTATGATGTTAGGAGCCAATGAAATATACGTTAATAATGCAGTCACTGATGGTTGTAAAACATTTGACATTTGTATATTAGTAGAGTAACTGTAATAATTTGGTCCATGCACACATGAGTCAGAAACCCTGTTTCTTAGTATCCTTCATCTCTCTGTCAGCACAAAGGCATCAAATTAGCAAGTCAGCCTGTAATGCAAACCAGGAGGAAGGTCAATCCCAACTCATTTACGCTGCTAAAGTGGGATAACCACCGTGAGAGTCCTGGTACCCCCTGTAGGAAAAAATGAAATCCCCCTTTCCCTGGTCCCTGAAGTTTGGCTGCCACTGTTAGGTGAGGAGAGATCCTCCAGATTGGAGCTGGCACCTCTGCCTCTGAGGAGACTCGGGGGGGGGGGGGGGGGAGAGACACAGCCCCGGGCGGTCTTGCTGCCAGCCGAGGTGAGGGATTGTGGGGGAAAGGAGACATGGCAGCTCTGCTTCCTCTCAGGGTCGACAGTGGATGCTAAATTGGAGAGAAGGAGTGCAGCGTTGCCTCATCCGTCATACTCCTCTCATCTCTCACTCACACTTTTGTCTCCTTTATCTCTCCGACCCTTCAACTCCCCTCCCTCTCCCCCTTCCTCCTGCTCTCTCTCTGCTGGATTACAGTGCAGAAATATCATCCAGATGATGGCTAACCACAAGTCATTGGATGGAGACAACCAGTGATCACCCGGCCTGATAATCAGTTTGCGTCTTGATTATGTTAGCTAGTTTGAGGGTGGATGTTCCTGAAAGGGGCTCTGGTTTGTCCAGCTCTCATCGCTTCAGGAGTTGATGTTGCAAAATCTTGAATAAACTGTTGAAAGAAAACACATTTAAATGATATAAACCCCTTAAATAATTTCCAAATTGTCTTTGCTTCTTTATTTTTAATGATTGTCAAGACAAAACATGTTTACCACAGAAGAACTACATGTCTCTGAACAACTTGACTCACCAAATGTGTTTGTTTGTTGGTATTTTAAATATAAAAAATTATCCAAAATTCTTGAAAAACCAGTTGCCTCCTTAAGACATGGAATGTGAAATAACTGCCTTAAAGTTAGCTACCAATACCACATGATGATTAGGCCGCATGATTAGAGAAGAAGCGGTGAACCAACAGGATGAACTGTTTTACTTTGAATAAAGCTGCTGTGGTTAGTCGGCAGAGGGGAAGAAGACAAACAGGCTCAACTGCTGACAGAGATTGTACAACAAGGGCTGTCCGCAAATTTACATGTAACACAACTTCTTTATCCAAATTGCCTTAAGTGGTTTTTTTTTGCCCGAGTTGAGTTAAAGTTCAACTAAAATTTATTTGTAAAGAACTGACAGAAAATGATCTTACTCAAGAAGAAATAGAAATTCTTAAAAAAAATTGGAAAATGAGCCAGGCAGAAATCAGAGATTATCTTAATCTGACATTTTCCTCCCAGATAAATTTAGTGTGTGTTTTTTTGTATTTCAGTTCTTTTTCTAGATTTCCAATCGGGTATCATGAATCTTTAGTGTGGATAATTCTGTTATAGTAATACCTTACTGAATATCTCTATGAATGAGAGGGGCTCAGTGAAACGCTGATTACAAATCCATTACTTCCCCAAAGTCCCCCACCAAAGTAGTCAGTAGCTTTTTGCTAATTTGATAACGTGCAAACTTGGTTGGGAGTTTGCACCAGTACGTGTTAGCTGAATCATTACATGCAAATGTGATTTTCTAACGCCTTAGTTTTCATAAACTGAAAAAATATGGTATGAGGTTTTAATGGAGTTCTGACTTTGAGTTTTATTTTTTGTTTTGAACCATGTGAAAGTTACCAAGTCGTGTATACAATTAAACAAATGATTAGTGCCCAGTCTTAAAAGATGAGTTTGTTCTGTGGGAACAGTAAGGATTGTGACCTACAGCACAAGCCAGGCTAGGAAGATAGGGGCAGTAAGAGAAGGCTAATGCAGCATTTACTGATGTGATGTGAAACACTAAATAACTTCTAATCTGTTGCTTAGTCAGTCGATCCTTCTTTGCCACAGGTACGATATTAAAAATGCATTAAACAGTGTTTAGTGCTCATTCTCTCCTTCCTTTTTTAAAACCAGTATACAAGCTTCTATAACACTGCTCCGGTCTGCTTCGTCCCTCCCTCGCTGCACTCAGGGCCGTGCTCCTCTCTATGGGTCTGGTTTCAATTTCTGGAAAATGAAGAGGTTGTGAAGACGGAGAGAGAGGAAAAGACTCCTGCCTTGTAAATCCATTATTATTCAGGATATATTAGAAATCCAGCTTTAATAGTTGTGTTTGTGTAGGATCTACTCTCAATCCCCCTCTATATAATCCTATTCGCCAACTGAGGCTTAGCTGCACAAATAAACATGGTAATGTATCCCTTCACATACAGCAAAGAGAGAAGAAGTGAAGGCTGAGCCACCCTTAGACCCAATCCTTTCCAGATGGCACCAATAGATCACATTATTTACATCGGCTGTGTTCAGGTTCCCAAGACAACGCTTCTCTGCTCTACAATCTTTGCTCCAATGACCCGAATCTATTCGTTTTTTTCTTTTCTTACCTGGGCCTTGATTAGCGCAGAATCAGTAGAAGATGGATCTTCTTCTTGGAAGAGTACGCTACTGATGTACAGATGTCGTGTCACTCCAACGCACCTTCTCAAGAGGATAAAACCGCCAGGCTCCCACCTCCACCCATCTGCGTTTCCTTATGATATTCAATCCTCCAGCTTGCTGTGCATTATGCACTGATCAGCGTGCATCGTTTCCATTAGTGTAGCTCGCTCCCCTTCGTTCACCCGTGAACTGCGGTGCAATCTTTGGGACTCATTACCCCTCTGCTCTCAGTGTGGTTACGGATAGTTAGCATCGTTCATGAACCTTAATTGTTTCTCCTCGTCTCTGGGTGGACGAGAATGAACGCTGCAAAATCTCTCCGGCAGGCGGAGACCTCGACATGTGAAAGAAATCAGCAGATTTCCCAGTGTTGGTGTTTGTAAGTTGAAAACTCTTCTTCCTGTTTATGATAACTGACAGTAACAGAATCTGTTTTAAAATAACAGGGACAACCTTTGATGCAAAGAAACACCAACTCTTGCTGTAGGAAAGGAAGGATCTTACAGGAGGGTTAAAGTTTTCAGAAAGTTTTCAAGAGGGGATTCCTGTCAGGTTTTCAGTTCCCAGAACTTGTTCTTGCTTGTTGATTAAAGGTTTATCAACTTTGGAGGACGGACTCTGCATCTTTGCAACCTTAAAAAAAGCACAAAGATTGTTCATCCTCATAAAAAGTGCCATACTTTCCCCTCCAAAAAAAAATGGACTGTTGTAGTCCTCAGTGCCAGGGTTGTGGATCTCTAGCTGTCTTCTTCCCCTGCTTTGTCTTCCTGGCTCGGAGTCATGCATCTTTTCCCTTTCAAGGGACCCAGAGGAGGCTAGCGACTGCTCCTGATCTTACAGTTGAGAGTAGGAAAAAGTGATGACGTAACAAGCGCTCAGAGGATGTTGAGACCTCGTAGTTGTACAGAAGCTCTGTTTTTCAGGTACACTGTATGCATGTGTGTGTGTGTGTGTGTGTGTGTGTGTGTGTGTGTGTGTGTGTGTGTGTGTGTGTGTGTGTGTGTGTGTGTGTGTGTGTGTGTGTATCAACAATGAAGGTGTGAAGCAAGAGTTGACTGAAAGGAGTTTATAGAGGCCAGGATTTGAACCTCTCTGGACTTTAGTTTGAAAAACTTCATTTTGCGCAGTATGCAATATAATGACTCTAAAGTGCAAAAACGTCAAACTTCAAAAACTTCAGTAAGGCCCCCTGTGAAAAATATACACATTTACGACTCTATATTTGTGGAAATAGTTGTTGTCCATCAGACACAATTACATCCTACTTTCACAGTTTCATTTTATTAGTTTACATGTTGGAGACAGTTCCTATGAATCAACTGACAACTCTACATAATCAGAGGTTTGTTCTATGGACATTTTAACGATAAGACGGATAAGAAAAGGATAGAAATGTATATGAAAATGATTAATCCCTCATGAGGAAACAGTGAGAGAGATAGTAAAGGGTCTGCTATTGGCTCACCACAGTCTCATTTAATGATTATTGACATCCTTACTAAAGAACATGTGTCTGCAGTCTTCAGGTAAATACATTTACAGTCCAGTGCAAACGCTAAAGTGCACCAGTGTCGACCTTAGCAGCTGGAATTATTCAACCTCTGACAAAGAACACACACTGATGAGCCCGTGTTAAACACAGTTAAACAGAGTTAAACACTCAGTCCATCCAAATATGACCACGAGCGTGTCGTTCCACATGCTCCCACCTGGAAAAATGTGCTCCAATATGTGTTCAGTTCCTGGCTCGAGCAGTGCTGTCATATTTCTCTCGCTCCACACGTTCCTGTCTTTGTGGCGATAAAAAACCAATAAAACATTGCCGAGAAGTGGCAGCCCACTTTCCCTCTTCCAGAAAACTCAATTAAAACAAAACAATGAGCGGTACGTGCACATTACGGCGCCCTGACACGGATAAATCATCCTCCCAACGACAGATTGGTGCATGATTAGGTGACTGTGAGCTGTTTTGACCTGATGTAAGCTGGAGAAGAAGGGAAGGAGGAGAACGCTGGAAATGTAATTACAATTAATGTGGGTGGGTGGGTGGAAGGCCGGTGAGTTTGGACGGTAAGCAGAGGCCCGTCGGGATGGTTGCGGGTGCGATTCCCTCGGTGTTAAAGCTGTTGGAGGCAGCTGAATAAACCCAACAGAGGAATGTGGAGGCTGCAGACAGAAAGCAGAAAAACTTGTTCAGGAAATAACTTTAATTTGGAGAATGTGAGATTATTTATAAATTGGTTCAAGTCATCAGCCTGCCTATACAGTACTTCTTTATTACATGATGAATTGTATACTAAATAATATACACAATATATTCTGACTTTAAAAATATGTATAACACTGTATGTACAGTAAGTGGATAAAGGAAAATACTACAAAAAAAAACCAACATAAATGTACTGTCACTGTCAGGATCCGATTTAAAACGATTAATGTTATTGTCTTCAAGCTATTAAATTACATTTCCATTTTTTTAAAATAAAGATTCATTTAATTACATTAAAAAAAATCTGCAGCAAGTTCCAAATAATCATTTTTTTTTTATTAATGAACATTAAAAAGAAATATGATTGAAATGACTAGAAATAAATATGACATAATATAACGGCATATACAATTACAGATTTAAATATTTTTTTCATAGTTTTATCAATGTGTGATGATGAGGCATTCATTAATCAATCGTCACCTTATCGTGATTATTTTTTATGTTTCATAATTATTTCAGGAGGCAGGTAGGTGTAGTTAAAGAGTAAAGCAGTGACAAAAATGTGTCTCTTTCTTTTTTTTCTGTTATTGCATGTGTTTTTGATTAAACTACTCCACGATCATACCACCCATTCATTATCAAATACATTCATTAATATTGTTTCCCTGACATAAATCTGGACATTTCTGCCACAAATTAGTGCACAAAATCAACCTCAAAATCAGGAAATTTAGGACGTGATGCTCAAACTGTTCGAGAGGATTAAAATTGAAAAACTGAATCTGTGATGTTGCAGGAGCTTCTAACATTAAGCTTCATACTCTGCTCCTCTTTTCTTTTTTTAAAACGTGCATCATTGCACGTATAATCAGTCATTGTCACTCTGCAGACATTTTCATGTAATTATTGGTTTTTGGTTACATCCTAAAATAGTTGCTTCAGAACGGTTATTCGAGGGAAACCAAATGAGTCTGACACCAATCCCAGAGTTCAGCATGAAGGTCTGCTGCTGGAGAGAAAGAGACACAAATGAGAGGAAGTTACAGTCAGATGATGACCTATAATTTTATAAATGAGGAGCATCACTGTATCGGCTTTTTCATCATGTAAGTATCTGCTCATAAACAAGTCTGCTGCTTCCTCTCCTGGCAGCAGAGCATTAATCAGGCCTTTTGATGTCTTTACATGCTGTCTGTCTCATGGACCCCATGGAGGATAATGTCGCACTGTTGGACTCAATTGACATTTTTTCACACTTTGATAGCTAGTTGAGCTTGCTAGTTTTTTTATCATTCCATTTGCCTTCTACTTCAATCAACATGCCACACAAATTGACCAAAAACAAACACAAAAAAACGTAAAGAAAACTGTATAAAAATCCCCAAAACACAGACAACTTTGCCATAAAGTTTAGGGAAAAATTGAGTTGGATTTGTGTAGATCAAGAGCCAAAAAACACAGATCCCATAATGCACAGAAGACATTCAGTTGTTTCCCAAATGTGTGCAGTGTTTCGAGAAGAATCGAGAATGACGAGATACCTGGCCGATGTAGTACCCGCCTGCTCTCGCCTGCACTCTATCGTGCACGCTCTTTCTCTCTCCCCCTCGCTTTGTCGCGCACACAGCAATTTTATGAATAAATGAAAACTAAATTTACCTGGGCAGCTATGTGTGCGAAACACTGCTGTGTGTTTTTAACAAATGTTATCTCAAGACACTTTACAAAAGAGCTGGTAAAAGACTTTACTCATTGTTAGTAGTACTATCACTGATGAGTAAGCTGCCTTTTGCAAAACATTTTCTTTGAAATTCGGAGGACCCCTGCACTTTATGCAAATCAAGGCATGTCTTCAAGGAAATCTTACATGACCCCTGAGACTTCCACTTAGACACACAGTCACTTTTAAATTCACACAAACACGTATCAAAGCAAACAATTGGTCATGCACTCCCTCTCTTTTACAAACACAACCAGGGATGAACTCAAAGTTTGCGTTTTGCTACAGTTTTTTTTTTTTTTTTTTTTTTTAGCGAGGGCGGTTTGGCTGAAATGTTAATGAAGCAGAGTGGATTCAGTGGGAAGATGGCCGGCGG